>NC_090853.1:8442500-8467500 GCF_024217435.2 Syngnathus scovelli
CGAAAGAAAGTCAACACCAATTGGGAACGGAGATTTTGGGTGCGAGCCTAAGCTTTAATTTTAAGACCTACAATTTGCTCCTGAGTGAGTATAAGTCAGAGTACCACCCAAACTCTGGGAAAATGAACAACTTAAGAGTCAGAAATTATGGTAAACAACATCGAAAATGTATCAAAACCCTTCAATTGAGGACAATACTATCCTCACTGGTAAGAAGAAAGTTTGAGAGGGAAGCAGTACCTTGAGTTGCCGGAGGGAACTGGTGAGCTCGTCACTTAATTTGATTTCAAGGTCCTCAGGCTGAAACCTGGAAAATGGACAAAACTGCTCAAATCCAGAACATCAGTTAGGGGTAGGGGGGAAAGAATAGTATAAGCTTACAACTGGAGAGACGTGAGCAGAAGAGGGCAAGTTGAGTTTAAAATGCAGAGCCAGCTATTTCTAATATAAATTAGAAAACAAGCTATGTTAAGCAAAGCGAACTCCCATTAAAACCATCACAGCAGATTCTCTGAATTTCATCATGCATGCCAAATTTTAAAGGAGTCATTTTGATGAAGACAGACTTCTTAATTGCTTGTATACAAACAGTTGGAAATCTGTTGTGCCTGCCTATGCAAAGTGTGAAATTACATAACTAAGTAAATTGTTTGGAAGCTGCTGAAAATGTGTCTGCAAATAAGCCGTTCTTCCCCTGCTCTTGAAGGAGTCTCTCAGTCTCCAGAAGTTTCCAATAACGCCACAAAAAAAATCTAAAAAGTCACAAAAAGTTGTTGCAGGCCACTTTTGAAAAATAGTCGAGAGGGAAAAGTCAGGAAGGGGGGGACTAAAAATAATTACAGTATGATTGGTAGATGCTAATTGCACTATTATTCTTTAGCCTTTGTGCTTTTTGATGGAAGAATGTTAAAAACTTTAAAGGCACCACTAAAAAAAAAAAATTGTAAAAATGCTGCCAAATAGCTCCTTCAAATGGGTCTCAAATATAAATGATCTGGTAAACAGTATTTTAATCAAATCTATCCCTGATGGGATATTGACATTTTGTCACTAGACTGATGAGATAATTCAGCAAAGAATGTGGGTTTTAATGGTGTTTAAAGTGCATTCAGGGACTAAATGGAAGTCCCAAAATGCAACTGGTCTTACTAGCGAGTTTAATGTCATCTCAGAAAAGCTTTTAACATAATGAGACCGATTTGATGAGCGTGGTAAGTGCATACTTGAGTTTGCCGAGGCGTCGAGGCTGAGATTTCTCGGCCTCCATCTTGGCCTTCCGTTTTTTCTGTCTTGCAGCGGTTCTCTTTTCTTGCTGTTTGATGGTATCTTTGATGGAGCGAAGCTGGAAGAGTTGCTGTCGTTTGCTGGTCAGATCTTTCTCAGCCAGCCGCTGTTGCTCCTGATGGAACAAAAGTTGCACAAAAGGCAAGATGGTAACTTATTTCGGGACACTTGTGCATATGGCCAGCTGCCTCCAGAATTGCAACACTAAAAGAAGAAACTGTGGTCGCAACAGTCAACAAATTTCAACAGTAAGCTTCTTTAGTACATAGTAACTTTGTGAGCACCTTCATTTTCGTTGCCTTTTCTTTTTTTCTTTGTTTCTCAGTTTTCTTCTCTGCCAGCACGATGCCTCCTCCTACTCCACCCCCTTCTTCCTCCCCGACAGCAGGCATCTCTTCGTCTTCATCTTCCTCCACCAGGCCTTCCACTTCCTCATGAAACACAGTCTCCTGCAGACCCAAACAGTTACAATCAAGAATTTGCCAAAGTGAGACCCAAGAGTGACGGGCAAAAGTGGAAGGACTCAGTACCTCTGTCGCTTTATCTGCTTTCTTGACAGTGAGCTGTCTGTTAATTTTGTCTTTCACCTTCTTTTTCTTAACCTCCACGTTGTGAGCTTCTTGTAGTAAAGCCTGTATTCAAATTGGAAGCAAATAAAAACATTGCAAGTCTTCTGTTCATTATCTGCATATTTAAAAGTAAACATCCTTAATATGTTGATAAATCGATTTCTTTCCAATTCACATCTAAAAAGTAGCAAGTATGTATACTTGAAATATATATTTAATTTACGCAGCTTGTTGCTTGTTTTAAAATCCTCAGATCCCAAGATACTATTCACACAATAGTTTCCTGAGCTCCTGTGTGTTGTCTTCACATTTCCAAAAAGGAAATACTGGGAGCGCAAGGATGAGATCATCATTGGACACGCATCTCGGAAATATTCATCAACAATTCAGCCCATTTGAATGTATTTTCTGCAATCCACTATCATGAATTATCCTCAGAGGTTGTATTATCAGTTTCAAACAAGGATTTGAGAGTTCTAAGAATTAGATCTCAGTGTTTCAAGTCGATGGGAAAGGAAGAAAGCCCCCGCAGTTTGAGCGTGAGAAAGTTAATCATTTTATGTTCAAGTTCCTGACTGTTCATGTTTCTGAGGAAGGACTCAAACAATCACAAGCTGAACAGTCAGACACTTTTACCTGAAACTGACAGGTTGTATGCATTAATGGTCCTTTGAGTCAATATAGTAGAAGGAAAATTTACCTGATGGGAGAAGAAGTCTGGATTATAGGAACCTCCAGGTGCAATCACCTCCACTGCCGGTAAAATGGATGGCTTCTCATTTAACTTCTCTGGCCGCTACCACGATATAAACCAACAGATTATTACTAAATCGATCCGCAACATATTGTGATGAACATTTTAATACGCTTTCTTACCTTGACTGGCTTCTTGCCAGTCTGCTGAAGGTACCATGGATCTGCTGTATTTTTGGCTGTTCAAAAAAAAAAAAAAAAAAAAAAAAACCTGAGGATTACCACTTGAGTCTTTTAAATATCTAAGCACTACGGCTGGTGGCAAAAGATTGTATGACAGTCTCCCCCCGTGACACATCACCATCAGAGTTTAATGGGCTCTTATCATCATACAGAAGTAGTTGTGTTTCAAGTGTGTTACAACGAATTAGACAACTAAACAGATATGCAAAATAAGAGTGGCTACGGAAACCTCTGCAAATAATGCACAAATGTTTTAAGATGAGCCCACAACTGGAAATGTGCAGCATTGCAACAAAGGTCAGTTCCACATGAGAAACAAAACAGACAGCAAGCAAATGTATGAGAATATTGTTAAACAAGAAAAAAAAACACCACTTACACTCTAGACCCCAGATGTCATAATATTCTCTGTTTGGGTTGTTGTTGGCCTCTGTCACTGCCTTTTTAGGTGTTGTGTTTGATATCTGTCTGTTGAGAGCCTTTCTCTGTGACCGTGGTACTACGCCTTTGGCTGCCAAATGCTCTAGCCTCTTGAGACGATGACGAAGTTTCTTTGCATTGGGCTGTTGGTAGGCCAGCACACTGGAGAAGCATACAGATGGGAGCATTTAGCAGTTCATTGTGTGGGGAACAAGTACATAAAACCTAATTGATAGCAACATTAGGTTTAAATTGTATTTAGCTGTTCTTTTGCAACTCCTCAGATCCCAAGATACCATTCACACAATAGTTTCCTGAGTTCCTATGTGTTGTCTTCACATTTCCAAAAAAGGAAATACTGGGAGCGCAAGGATGAGATCATCACTGGAGAAACCGTTATAAATCATCAAAAATATCAGGGCTAATGTTAGGGAAGATTTTCAACAAAATCATTAAGTGATGTATACTGACTCTTTAATTGGTGGGACAAGTGAGTCATGCTGGAGGATCAAGTCTATCCTGAGAGGACGCTGTGACTTCCCTTTCTTCTTCTTGTCCTTCACCTGCTCTGATGCTTTTAAGACAAACATTCATTTAAGATTCAATTCAGCGTTTATCAAACTACAATTTAGAAAAGACTGCAAATGCATGACAGTGTAAAGTAATACTCAAATTAATACTGCGTTATGCCCTGTGACTACCTTTGTGATCATCTTTTTGTTGTTGTTCTCCGACATCCAGAAAGAACAAGTTGTCATCCGTTTTCTCAGCCAACAGCCCACTGCAACAAATACAATACGTACAAAAGGCCATCACTTCAACGAATAACTTATACAGTATATTTACACATGGCGTTAATGAGAAACCGTGTCCACACGCGTTCAAACATGGACAACATATCGATACATTAAACGATTCGACGTGTTTTCTGAGGTTGAATTTTTGTGGTTTCATAAGTGAACCTAAGGACAACTCACCCGGTAGTCCTCTCCTGATGCCTGATGTCTTCTAAGAAGTCTTCTACATCTCGAATGTCACTGTGTTTGTTCCAGTTCTTTTTCTTATTCTTGCTCACGCGCTTTCTTCGACTGCTAACCCCGCTTGTAGGATCCGAGGACTTCAAACTTAAAAAGCCTGGCTGCGAAGCCACCATGTGTTTCAGTTTTCGGGCAGCCGCCATGTTGGAACTGAATTTTTTTTCAACGTGTCTTCTTCTTTCATGGCTTTTGTGACGTACAGCGTGGAAGCGCACTTTGGCGTCACCAAAAGGCTCAATATCGTACTACACATCATATTTGACATAAAGTTGATGATAGTACATACAGCACTATTATTTGGGGACGTCTTCTTGTTTTTCTAAACGTTACATAAAATGATCATAGAAAATGTTCTTAAATGTCATATTCCAGCAAGTACAAATTTAATTAAAAGTATTCCTTTGGGATTGTATGTACATAATAAAATGAGGATATAACAATAAACCCAACTAAAATATTGAAAAGTACAAAATGCTTTATAACAATATGCCAAAGACTACAGAAACCGAATTTACCTGTATTTTATTTCTATGTGAAATATAGCTCTAAAACACAAAATATATTTAAAGTTAACTCAATGAATGAGCAAAATATATCATTCTTAAACTGAGAATGTTTTTATTGTGCACATGGTGTATTCGTTGGTAATCATGTTGTGGCATGTATGTTTGTCCCAAATGCATCATGGGAAACGTGCCTCCAAACGCGCTCCGATTCTTTTTCTTTTTTCCCTCCCTTCATTTTGTAGCGAGAACAACGCGTAAGAGACTCAAGAAATTAAATCGCAATTGAAAGCTGCAATTTCTCACTAAAAATTCAAAGGTACGTATCATATTTTCATTCGAACGTAAATCTATCATTTCCAGCAGTTCTGAATGTCGGATGGACGAATATTTCGTTGATTGAAAACCAAAATAAAACGCAAAGCCGTCGAGCCTTTATCCGCCTGCTGCGAGTCAGCAACCTGAAGAAGCTTTCGTGGTCTGCTCGATTTTGTCTCGGAAGTGCGCCTTTACTAAATAGTCAGCTGACAAAATAATGTCCACCAAGTGAACACTTGATATGTCTAATATCGTCTCCGAAAATAATATTCCACTTTCATTCAACGGGGTTTACGCAATTCGATCGTTTTCTCCACCAGTATTGTGAACACTAGTGAATTTTCCTTCCCGTTTACGTGCTTCAGGCAGCAGCCAGCCATTATGTGAGGGTGTGTTAGTGTATGAACATAGGGCAGCCAACGGGGGCGGTGTCACTCGGGTTTCTTCTAAAATAGCTCGTTCTCAATAGGAAAATATACGCTAGTGCCACACAGGGAGCACATTTTAAACTAAGCGAACATACCCTTTTCGCTGCGCAATGGGCGGGGTTTCTGCAATATTAATGTCATTGGTTGAAACCTCCATAACAGCTCTCAAGTGCTCGCCTGATTGGACTTCTCGGCTGTCATTTATTACATCACGCATTCTGTTTCTAAACTGCCCTTGTTGAAAAACATGTCCTAACGCGTACAACAATCTGAATAAAAGCGTTTGTAATGTTAATACCATACTTTTATATCGTTTTACACATTTTCCAACTTTTAGAATAATATTCCAGTTTTGCATGCCCTCTATATCCACAACCACAATGCTATATTCACATGACACTTTTAATTTGGCATACTTTAACTGAAACCAAACTTTGTATACTTTTAGCTTTGATCCACATTAGCAATGGCCCGTACAAAGCAGACCGCTCGTAAGTCCACTGGAGGTAAAGCTCCACGTAAGCAGCTGGCCACCAAGGCTGCCCGAAAGAGTGCCCCTTCCACCGGAGGTGTGAAGAAACCCCATCGCTACAGGTGAGAGCCATGCGCCTCTTTAATTAAGCAAGACAAGAATTTAATAATCTTCAACAACATCTTGCTCTGTTATACAAGATGACAAAATCAGGATTCCTGTAATGTACTGATGTGGACCATCAGGAAACAAAGTGCAATATTTTTTCTGTCTTGTACAGGCCCGGGACCGTGGCTTTGCGTGAGATCCGTCGTTACCAGAAGTCCACTGAGCTTCTGATCCGCAAGCTGCCCTTCCAGCGCTTGGTGAGAGAAATCGCCCAGGACTTCAAGACAGACCTGCGTTTCCAGAGTGCAGCCATTGGTGCTCTGCAGGTCTGTGTCATTCAGATTAGCTTTGGTATCTTATCAATGTGGTGATGTCATCTCACTAAAAATGACTCATTATTTTTCTTGCGTTTTAGGAGGCAAGCGAGGCTTACCTGGTGGGTCTGTTTGAAGACACCAACCTGTGTGCCATCCATGCCAAGCGCGTCACTATCATGCCCAAAGACATCCAGCTGGCGCGTCGTATCCGTGGGGAGCGCGCTTAATTTTTTTTCTGTCTTCTCATCACCATCCTTTCCTTCTCCCTATATAGATAGTAGTTTGGTTTGAGGTTCTCTATATATTATTGACTGTGATAATCGTAAATGTGTGATTGTCTTGGTTGGTGCTACAAGTAGAAGAGTTTGTTTAGATATATATTCATTTAGGTTTAAACTTTACACTCCTCACTTTATCTATCGATATGAATATGGTGTTTTTATTAGCCATGAGTAAGTAGTGTGTAATCTGGAATGAGCATATTACATAGCGTCGACATTTTCAGTCTGCAAACAATGATATAATGGGTCCTCTGTTTTTCTTTTCTTTTTAAAAGACATAAAACACAGTCAGTTCTATTTTTACAACGGTGGTGTTTAATATTGTATCAGAATCCAAATATTTTATTCTGGTTAAAATGTCATTGCACTATAATGACTGCATGGTTTGACACTTATACGCGGCAAATATGTAGCAGACCGAAATTGATTTGACACTTGGTTTTCACCACACTGTTATGTCCATGCAAGGTTATATGACGTTTTGGTTTCTCTCTCAGGTCGATTACCTATTTTTTTTCTACTGTTTTTTTGTATGTGTGTTTGGTCATTTTGAAGGCTAAAACATTTGTACTCCAAAATTCACATACAGACATGAATAAACTAATTGTGGTTGAATAGTGTGTGATTGAATGCCATCTTTAACATTTACAAGAAAATAGTAATGAGCGTTTAGACAGCCCGTGATTTTTTTTAGCCACCGTTGCTACTGTAATATTTAGTAAAAATGGTGATTGAAATTGTGAGTGATGAGGTAGGAACAAAAATAGATGGCATAAATGCATAATACGTTTAAAAATAAATACAGTTTGGTAGTAACGGGTTCTTCCAAAAATTTAATTATGTAAATCAAAATTTACAATTTTTATTTCAATAAGTCCTTTCACATCCATTTATATCATGCCACCATAAATACAGTAGAAGTAACTTTTTTCTGCCACTCAATTTACTACCGGAAATCACATACATGTTGACAAGTTAAAAATAGGACCAAGCAGCTCACTAACTTATAAGAAAGCGTCGTGTTGTTACAGAAAAATAAGCGAGTGTGGTCAAACATGCTGAGACTAGTTTGATAGTTCTGAGTCAAGTCCAAATTAAACGTGAACGACTTCGATACTGTCGCATTTAGGAACACTTGATTGATGCGGCGGCCATTTTACCCGCTGGACGCTTCCTCTCATTGTGGATACGAAGAAAATAACAAGCGAAAGCTTTCTCGTCACTTCGGTTCACTTTTTCTCGACGTAAGTCATTTCCTACAAGCTATTCTAGCTGCCAATTAACTTTAGATTTTTTAGTATAACTTACTCAATTCTCGCGTTAATTTATTCGGCGAATAAACGCTCGTTTTGTGGTGTTTTAAAACAACACGCCGCGGAGGAGACGACGACAGTCAAGTCGCAGTCTTTCTACAGCCGCTCAGACGAGGCGAATTTCTGTTTCGAATTGTGCGCCGATTCAAGTCGGTTCTGCGCCGCTAGTAGGGCCGTTCAAGAGTGCTTTGAATATTTCGGAAATCCTTGGAATGTTTTCCAAGTAATAATTGTATTTCCCGATAACCGGAAACACCAGTAACTTGTTAAATTTGAGTTGTTTACGTGCTGCTCTATCTGCCTTGGTCTTCACCCCGTTTGCGCATCAAACCGCCGCCATCATCAGAGCGAGGGAGGCGGGCCCACAAAGACTGGAAGCAACTGTGAAGCCCGCCCGCTTACCAGTAGGAAAGCGCTGATTGGCTTATTTTTCATGTTTACGTTTACTAAAGGCCAATTGTATAGCTATTCGTCTTTGATTGATGTCTCATGGGTCTGTGACGTAAACTTTTTTTTTAAGTTCGAAATCCTAAAATACTGATCGAAACATGAATACTTACAAACTATTGAGACTGATGCAATGCAATAGCTGTACCAAATGTTTCCCTTTGAAAATACATTAACGCACAGTTTTGTTAATAATTCAGAGATATGAATTTCCCAATGTTTGGCTTTGTTTGCAGAGCACCACATCATACTCAGTCGTGTTGAATATTTTAATTCTTCATGGAGCTCCATGAAACGTGGTGTAATCTTGATTTAGTGCATTTATCACATAAGAAACAAGGAAGTGAATTAGTATTTCCATAGTATGTTGTTAATTAATGATAATCATGTCCAACTATTTGATGCAAGACGCAACGTGTCTTTATATTGTTTCCATCATCTTCAGACAATCTTAAGTAGCAATGGCCCGTACAAAGCAGACTGCCCGTAAATCCACTGGAGGCAAAGCTCCACGTAAGCAGCTGGCCACAAAGGCTGCCCGGAAGAGCGCTCCCTCCACTGGAGGTGTGAAGAAGCCCCATCGCTACAGGTGCATTTTTTGTAACTTCTCACATGTGTTAAAATATATTTAGATTTTATATGAGTAATTTTTGCTGGCACATCAGAGATATAGTAAAGTGGGGCTGGGCAGCACCTAAATACATTATATATCGGTATAGTGGGATTGTCCCAAATACGTATCTCTATCTGCAATATATCAGTAGAACTCGTAATACCGATATACCGCCCAGCCCTACAGTAAACAGTATAAATGTGTGAAATGCATTATCAAATAGATCACAACTAATATTGATTTTCTTGCTGTGGAAATGTTTTTTAGGCCCGGTACCGTTGCTCTGCGTGAGATCCGCCGTTACCAGAAGTCCACTGAACTTCTGATCCGCAAGCTGCCGTTCCAGCGCTTGGTGAGAGAAATTGCGCAGGACTTCAAGACGGATCTGCGTTTCCAGAGTGCAGCCATTGGTGCTCTGCAGGTCTGTGTCATTCAGATTAGCTTTGGTGTCTTATCAATGTGGTGATGTAATCTCACTAAAAGGCCTCAATATTTTTCTGCTGTCATAGGAAGCCAGTGAGGCCTACCTGGTGGGTCTGTTTGAGGACACCAATCTGTGTGCCATCCATGCCAAGCGTGTCACCATCATGCCAAAAGATATCCAACTGGCACGTCGCATCCGTGGGGAGCGCGCGTAAATAAATGTCTTTGTATTTTTCACGCGTCTGTTTGTACAGTATATCCTCACTTTTGCATCCCTTTCTCTTTGTAGTAGTATGTAGGGAAACTGTTTAATAATCAAGTTCATAGTGGGTTTTTTTCTTAGTGCTCTCAGCAGAAGCCTTCCATGGTACTCCTTTTATGTGCATGTATCAACTCTTTGGTAATGAATGGGCACTCTCTTGTGGGGGGGGAACCATGATGACAAGAATATTGCCAGTAAACCCAGTGCTAATTTAGACAGAGGATGGGCTTCTTCTAGCTTCTTTCCAGCAGGGAACTAGATGATCCGCTTCTGGTCTGAATCACGCACCAGCCTCAGCTCCCAGGTGCGCAGAGACCTCAACATTGGTCTCGGTGGGGTTCTCTGTCCCTTCAATGTGTCTGCATAAGTGTTAGCTCTTATCACCACAGAGGTCTCCTCTACACAATCTACCAACATATCTGGAGACAATATTTAGAATGTTGATGGTTATTGGTATTCTTCATGTATTTTCTTTCCCTCAAATAACACTAGATTTCTTCTCACTGCAACATGGTGAACAAACCTAAATAGATCTGAAATAGGTTTATAATCAATCCTCTTTTCCTATAAAAACAAAAGGACCTAAACATTTTTTAAATGTTATTTCTTTTTTGCTTTCCTTGAAATGTTTCAGCCAAAGTTTGAAAGAGTCTTTCGTGCAAATACTCTCAGATTCTTGGCTCTTTGTTGAACATAAATCTTGATGGGAGATTTATATGGTTCCATTATGAGGCAATTCTTTTTTTCTTTCTTTTTTTTAAGACAAAGTGAGATGTAGTGTTTTTTCAAATAATTTTGTTCCCCTCTCTATCAGTTTTCCCTCTGCTTCTTTTTAATTTTTTTCCTCCCTCCAAGTAGTTTGATCATCTGTCTTATTTGTTTAGTTGTTACCCCACAACTTAATTTTTGTGTTTCTCATGTTCTTTTATTGAAACATTGGTGATGTTTTAATAAAGCAATGTTTGTAATTTCCAAATTTGTCAAATAAGATGGCAATAAATGGATGTTACACACGCCCATTACGTGTACTCCTTATGTGCTCTTATTAATATATGAATAATTATGTTCCAAATAAATTCTACTCTGTTCAGTACAGAATTTGGTATTAAGAACACTTCACAATGACTTGAGCCAAACCATTGGACTGGGTGCAGTTGTGAAGTATGCCACTAGATGTCAGTAAAAGACTTACCCATCCATCCCGTTGAAGCAAGGCAGCCCAAACTTCCTAC
The DNA here is from genome assembly GCF_024217435.2 of Syngnathus scovelli. Lineage (NCBI taxonomy): Eukaryota > Metazoa > Chordata > Actinopteri > Syngnathiformes > Syngnathidae > Syngnathus > Syngnathus scovelli. The sequence continues at coordinate 8,453,464 of NC_090853.1, forward strand.
TCAGACATTTCTATACAAGCTGGGAAAGAAAGTCTGCAGCGTGTCTTGTCCTGGTGCTTCCTATCAACTGGCAGATGAATGAGCTTCCTGGAGCTGGCTTGTTTACTTGCCGGCCACTCAGGCACCAAGCAGTCCATATCAGGGAATACAGTACAGTCCTTTTGAAATGATTTTTTTACTTATTCATGGACAAAATGTAATTAATATCAGTGGTATTCATTCAGATGATTTTTAGGCCAACAGAGAAGGCCTTGAAGCCCCTGATGGACCACCACCGATTGATTTGATGTGGAAACTAATTTTCCGGTGTGCATTATATCCTTTTCATGGGTTGATGCATATCCCTTCAACATTATTTCGCGTAATCATTCTACTTCCTTGATTAAAAGAGATAAAGCCATGTCCTCGGCCATATTCATTACATTGAAGTAGACAAACGTGCCTTAGCTATGCTCATTTCAATGGAATACTCAGAGATGAACAAACATCTAATCAAACACTAGACTTTAATCCTGTTGTTTTGCATGGACATCACTGTGTGCACACAGATGCACACACACAAACATACACACACACACACATCAGATGAACAATGAATGGACAATTGTTTTTTGCGTTTGTGTGCGGTGGGTCTAACTCTTCAAAACAATCATTTATTATCTGGATGCAGCACGGCTGAAGGGGGTGCTTCACCAATAGGGGGTCTGAGAAAACTATATATAAATCCATTTTTTAATATTATCGGGGCTTCGCTGATGAACTACACTGATTTCTGATGGGGCTATAGCGCCCCTCTGCCACCATAAATTTGGAATAATGATACATTGGTGGGGTTTTATTGTGCTATTGTCTCATAGTATATAAATGTGCCCACAATGTTTCTACATGATACAGAAAAATTATTTGTATGTTGAAGCTATCATCTGAGATCGAAAGTTTTTTACCCATTGTCACCAAATAACTAACAACATGAGCATGAGTATTTGTATTGTTTATGGCTAATGGGTGCTGACATTGGTCATCAGCCTCATCATATAATTGACTAAACGAATGCAGTCACGCATCTAAATGAAGGACATCATGTCCAGGACATGCATACATATTTCATTCTAATGAGAATTCTTTGTGTGTGCGTGCGTGCATGTGTGTGTGTGTGTGTGTGTGTGTGTGTGTGTGTGTGTGTGTGTGTGTGTGTGTGTGTGTGTGTGTGTGTGTGTGTGTGTGTGTGTGTGTGTGTGTGTTGTATGCACGTGTACAACAGTGTGTTCACCTTCCCCAAGGTCTGTGTGGTGGCCCTCCATCTGTGGCACTCAGGGGATTACAGCCAATCTGTCTGTCTGCTTCTCAAAGTGCTGACCAGCAGAGCAGCACCAGATTAACACAGTGCTCAGATTGGTAGACGGGTGGGGGTGGGGGGGGGAGGAGAGTCGTGGTGGTGGGGAGGGGGTGGGGGGAAGATAGGGACGGCTGTTGAGGAAGAGAGAGATGTGTATGGTGGGTTGAGTGGTGACGAGTGAGCAGGTTGAGAGGTTGGTGACAGATTAGTGCACAACTGGTACACAAGGAAGGAGGGGCATAGAGTTTAGAGTGGTACAATGCAGGAGCAGCTTGAGAGGTTGTGGGGTGGGGAATCAAACCAGATGTGACTGTGTGTGAATTTTTGTATGCCAGTAGTATGAAGAGTTGCACATTTGTCAGAAACATATCTCACTTTTTGTTACAGTAGGATGCCATTATGTCGATATATTATGACCCATCAAACCGTGATCTTTTGTGCATGACCAAATTCAGCAAGTAGGTCAAAGGTTTTAAATGTATTTACAATGCAAGGTGTATGGTGGTTATGGTTTCCCCCAAGGGCTGTTATGACTGTTAAAATGATATAAGTCTAAAACCAGCTCATCACATTAGGATAGATAATTGGCACTTCATTTAAGTGTTATAATACTATATAGAATTTGAAATCATAACTAATGAAAACTAGTGTCAATGAAATATAGACACTTGAATTCAAAAATGGAATTTGGTGAAAAAAAACATGCTTTTAATTACAAATGTAATCTATTTATTTAGCAAGTAACATGAAGTAAACACCCTTGGTTTGTTTTAGTGGGCCATAAAAAATTACTGGAGGCACAATGACATTGTTAACACTGTGTATGAGCAGCAGTCCTGGAAAATATTCCACCAAGTTACCAACGCTGATGTGACTCCACAGCTTCCCCTAACGGCCAGTTCAAGTAATGTAAAACAATCAAAACATTTTACAGTGCATCTCATTTTTTTTGATATATATATTATAATATGTACGTATATATATATATATATATATATATATATATATATATATATATATATATATATATATATATATATATATATATATATATATATATATATATATATATATATATATATATATATACACACAAGTGTCACATCACATTACTGTGCCAAAACTCAACAATGGCAGCTTTAAAATAAATCAATAGAATGACAAATGATGCAGCTGGTTAAATCCAGGTAAACTCATATATGTAGGCTTAACAACAAAAGCCATACAAATGCATGCATGACCACAAATTCTGTAAATATTTGTCAGCTGGTGGCCTTCAGTCACAAACACAATGGATGTTGTGTTGTTGTGTTTTGGCACCATGCAGACTTTAATAGCCTCTGAGTCAAAGAGATGAAACAAACATGTTGACTTGTTTTCACATTGTGTCTGTGCTCGCATGTGGACATGTTTGCGAGTGTGTGTGTGTTTGTGTCTCTGTGAGAGTGCAAGATCATACCGTATGTGGTAACTTAATGGACGCATCCGCTCACTCCCTCACCCATCCCAACAATGTGGGATTGGGATGTGGCTCGATCTCAGAGGATTAAAGCATGTTCCCCCACATTTTGTCCTGTTCCCCTTTCCTTATTCCATTTCTCCCACTTTTTCTCCCTATCACATGATCCGTTACATCACGGGATTGAGGTCAAAACTGGATTAGGACGAGCTACGCAAGCGAGAGAGGCAACGCTGGAATTACTGAAAGTGAGGGAGGAAAGCATTCGTGTGTGTGTGTATATGTGTGTGTGTGTGTGTGTGTGTGTGTGTGTGTGTGTGTGTGTGTGTGTGTGCGTTTGTGTGCGTTTGTGTGCGTTTGTGTGTGTTAGAGACAAAGAGCATTGGAAGACAAAGCGAGAGGGGGGACAGAGGTTTACTCTAAAAGGGGGCTTGAACATGAACACATGCAAAGGTCATGTTGGATGCTGTAACTGCAGCAAAGTGTCTATTTGGACATAACTGAGTTCTAAGAGTAGAAGTGCTCTTTTTTTAAGAATAATGTCACACACGCACACACAATACAGTTGTGCTCCTGAGGCCTAACACCAGAGGTAAAAGTATTCTCATTTTGTAATGAAAGTTATCCATAAGGAAATAAAAACTCTGGGAATTAGCACAAAATATAAAACACCTTCACTTAAGTAAAAGTGAAAAAGTCCAAACTCTGAAATGTATGGAAGTACAAAAGGAAAAAAATAAATAAATTTGTACATCAATATCATATATATATGTCAATATATTGATACCTAGGCACAATGGGCACAAAATAGTCTCGTCACAAAACAGTTTCCCTTTCAGAACACAGCTATGCTGCAAGCTAAATTTTATTAGAATGAGAAGGACTGACCCGCTACGTGAGTGAAACAAAATATGATGAAAAAAAAAGTTTGATAAGTGGGTAAAAAAAAAAAGGTGTAAAAAAACAGGCTTGGCAGTGACATGGAGGAACATAAACCAGGTGGTACTTTATTTTCAAGTGCACATTCTGTAAAAGAAATCTATCCTGTTTTATGAATATTTAGGTTTTGATACTTTTGACAGGTGGACATTTCCGATGCTTTGAAAGCAGTCCAAAAATAATTCGCTTTACTCCCATCAACAGCTCTCTGGTCTTAATGTTTGCTAAATAGCAAAAACACAAGTAAAACCCAAAACAAAAAAGTACTATCTAATATTTAGGCGATCAATCTAAAATCACCTGAGCAACAAGACTCACTCATCAGTCACATGTTCCAATACTTTTGCTCACGTGAAAAGTGGGTAGATTCAAACTAAAGGTGCTCTGTATTGAGTTATTCGACACATCTAGATGTAAATATGATCAAAAACATGCTGGATTTCTAAATATCAGTCTCATATTCATCTTTTGATCTGAAACCCAAATGTCTTACAAATACAGAAAAATTGACCTTGCTGTTCCACAAGGTATCGAGCTGGACAAGCATTCATCTTATGGGACCAATATCATTATAAAACTGAAGCAATCTTAATCCTGCTGGTTAAATGAGACTTGTCCAGAGAAAGTTGGTCATAGTGATGAATTGATGAGTGACAGTCTGATGACAAGAAATTGCAAAAGAAGGAAGGAAGAGGTAGACAGTAATCCTGTCTAATTCACTTAGCGTTGCGCTGAGAGGGCAGGACACTAAGAGGATTTGGGACATTCTCTAAATTAGATCAGCAAGAATAACAAACTGCAAGGAGAGGTGGCGCAAAAGGTGCACACCGCGAGAGGTGCATGGCATGACCGGACTGAAGGAAACCAATGTGGCCTGAGCGTGAATGGGAATAAAAGAGGGTGTCAAACAAACAGGACATGTTTACACTTTGGTTTTGTGGCTCAAAAGACAAAATCAAGAAAAATTATACAGATGCACAATGGGCCAAAATGCAGCAACAAAATACAATAACCTTTGTGAGTGCCCATGTATGTACAGAGGTCAATCAGTGTTATAATCCAAATGGTTTGAGGGCATATTAGTCTAAATGCTAAACACTGATTTTTACTATTAGTGATATTAACAAGGTGTTAAAAATGTAATCTGCAGCAAAGCCCTCATCAGAAGTGTATGTGACAGTCGCTGGTTGATCCATTCATAAAGTAATGCTGATCCTGTTAGCGCTGCTAGCTACAGATCATTCAAACCGACTTACACTGCTGTAGGTGTGATTTAGCAGCATTACTGCACGATTACAAATCTTCTTTCATGACTTATGCTTTTGATTATGCTTCGCAACGCACTTCAAAATCACATTGTGTCCCGATTCCACAAAGCAAAATGTTCCCTTCGTACTTTTGCATGAGCTTTGGGTCCATCTATAATTTAAATAGAATTTTATCATATGTGTCTTTGTAAGATTATACATGTTTTTCATTTTTCAACTAAATGACTTGTGCACGTGTGAATTTGTTGCCATGTGTGTAACATGTATGTATATGGACGAGCGCTTAGCCTCATGCTTGGCGCGTGTACGTTTGGCGGCATCGGGATTAGGAATCGATTAAGATGAAATTGGACTGGAGGGTGAAAATGGGGGGGGAGGGAGTGTCATGGGGGATGATAGAGAGGCTGGTCAGCGCTTTCAGCCCGTGGCATGATTACAGTGTGCCTTCAGAGCAGACTGGCCGCCAGCTTGTTTCGAGAGGATTAGAGCTCGGAAAGAAATGAATCATATTTCTAAGTCCAGAGTGTATCTGTGTCTGTGTTTCTGCACTCCCCTGTCCATATGCTGCTGCAGGGGGATTACAGGACCTTCAGCATCTATCTATCTATCTATCTATCTATCTATCTATCTATCTATCTATCTATCTATCTATCTATCTATCTATCTATCTATCTATCTATCTATCTATCTATCTATCTATCTATCTATCTATCTATCTATCTATCTATCTATCTATCTAGCTCTCTCTCTGTCTCTCTCACTTTGTCCGTCTATCGGTCTATCCATCTGTTCGTCCATCCATCTGTTCGTCCATCCTCCCGTCCGTCCTTCAAATTAACCCAACTTCCTGGGTCGGTCCTATTTTTATTCCAGCATTTCTAAAGGGTACATACCCTTTTTGGTCACAGCAGAACTCAAACCTTGCACCTTTGGTTGCAAAGTTCAGGTTCTTAAAGATACAGCACACAGAGATGGAGGTCTTTGTTGATGATCTCATAAGGCTTCAGCAGCAGCACCAGCAGCAGCATGCTGTAAGAAGAGCCCCAGCAGACCCAAAATTTACACAAGGTTGTTTAATGTCTTTGAAACATTAAAGCTATCTAGCAGGATACTGGTGCTGACTGGTCAAACAAATACAGGAGACAAATGAAATATATAAAAGAAGAACAATCATTCATATCAGAAAAATAAAGCAGAGATGATATAATGATGCAAAAGACATAAGTAGAGTAAATTGAGATTAAGAAGCATTACCAGCATTGTTCCTATTACTGCTACTTTTATCAGACAAAACCCTGAGATGGACAAAAAGCAGAAAAATATCGAAAGGAAAAAAAAGAAAAAAGTTGGCATTTTACTAAGATTTAAGCGCGAGAGATGCAATGCTTGGAGTGCATATATGAGACGTGGTTGCATTTCCAGGATTAAATATGTACAAAAAAAAAAGTATTTAAGTAATGGCCATGCCAGCTAAAGAAATAATATCATTGATGTTGATCACAGTAAGTTATACTGATAATATCAACTTCAAAAACAAATGACGACAAGTTTTACTTTTACTTTGACAACTCCACAAATGTTTCAAGAAACAGCAATATTGAAGTCTAATACAAAATAAGATACATGAAATACATATATTGATACCCATCACATTTTTTTACATGTTGGATGGACATTTTGAGAGACAACAAACTCTCTGTACTAAGGGCGGGCAGGTGCATTGGCACTTTCTTCCCCATTCCCTGGTGCAGTCTTTTTGCTCATCAGATGTCTCGAAAAAAAAAAAAAAAAAATCTAACAATACAGTCATTTAGCAGAACTGCTTCAATTCTGCCAACCTCTCATGAAAAGGAGCAGGAGGGGGGGCTTTTTGTTGAGTGCCAATTGCCACAATGGGGCCATTGTTGCCCAAGAGTTGATCCTATTAAACTAACAATGCATGAGCCATTCACCCCAAGCATGCTCAAAGGCAACAAGTTTGTACTGCAGTCACTTCAGGGGACTCGATCAATCCTCTTGACTTGGATCACACGCGGGCTGAATAGGGTCAATATCAAACAAGGCTTCTGGGGAATCATCAGCTTGGATGGCCTTTTGATCTGCACCTCTCAAAGGTGGGGAGCTTGGGGAAGCTCATCTGGTGGGTTCAATGCTTCAAATGATGGAAAGCAGTCTTATTTGGAGAAGTGAACGTCAATGAATACAACAAGACACATCTTGAAGGAAAACATAAAGAACTCACTGTGTTAATTTGTCATTAATTTTGCTCAAAACAGTTTAGCCATTGAGGCGGTTAGGTAGTATGAAATAAATCAGCACATAATGTGTCTTTTACAGATCACATGTTGAAAAGTCAGTTTAACCCAAAATATTGTCATATAAAAAAATAATTATTTAAAGATTATACTTCTATTATAACTACACTTTCCTTGAACATGTCTTTTTTTATGTGCTTGACATGACAGCTGATTGCTTCGACAGCTTAATTCGTGGTGTTAGTGTTATTTTTAAATTTTGACTTGACTTACCAAATATTATCAAAAATCTACACCACTTGGATGGACCAGTATCACTTTCTTTTCTATTATTATTATTAGTCATTATGATCATTATTGTTAATATTCAATAGTTTATAATTGAGCCCATCATCAACAGAAAAAAGAGAAATTATTCCAGCCACGTTTGTTCGCTTAACTTGTACAATAAACAACAGTGATTTAATCATTCACCCAACTCTGACTGACTGTACATTTCTTCCCATATCCCCTCGCTTCCCGACCTCTCGCTTGATGCTATTTACAAGACCTGGAACTTCCAGGAGTTCTGGTCTTTGTAGTCCAGACAGTCTGTGGCATTGAAATTGAGCTTCCAGGCAGCTTGGTCCTTGTAATCTAGACAGTCGACGGCTCCGAAGCCAAGCGAAGCGGCCGTGTAGCCTTGGGAAGAGAGCGAGGCGGGTGACTGGCTGAGGGGCCCGCCCATGGAGGAGGCGGTGATGGGGCTCAGGGCACCTCCTGTGCCCGACAGCTGCGGGTGCATGGGTGACAAATAGGAACTACAGTCCAGGCCGGTGAAGTAGGAGGAGGAGCCAGCGTAGCTCTGGCTGTAGGCCGGGGCCTGGGTGTAGGTCATGGGGTAGGCGCTGGTACGCTGCATGCAGGGGGTGCTGGAGGCGGACAGGGGGTCTGGCAGTGGAGATATGGAGGCCGGACTCCATATGGACACTGTGGCGCTAGCAGAGCTGGAACTAGGGGCGATGGCGGTGCCCGGAGGAGGCGGTGGCGGGCTGTAGGGACCGTTGACCGGGTTGGCACTGGCCTCAGTGTTGGCCTCCCGAATTGGGGAGGCCTTCTTTTTAGGAGGCCGTGGTTTGGATTGGCCTGTACTCTGCTGTTGCTGTTGGCGGCACTTGGCACGGCGGTTCTTGAACCATACCTGGATGATAAGCAAGATCACATAACATTTCATTTTGATGTCAGTGTCAAAATCCATGTGAAATCTTGATAATTAAAAAAAATGAAAGAAAAATATCATTTTTAATATTGTTTTGTACACCTTTCTTCAGAACAATCTGTTACTTTAGGGGTTTTTAACTGGTTTTATCCAAGGGACCACTATTATAACCAAGAAGCAACTCGGGGACCACTGCTTTGGTGGAATATTATTTTATTTCGCATGGAAGGAGTATAGACTTATACTGGCTATTTATTTGCATCTGTATGTCTATTTTGGGAATCTCAGCTACATTTGACATAATTTGGATGGGTAAATGATTCACAAAATTAGCTGGAAAATAAAACAAGTCTAAATGATAAATCAATTTTAATTTTAAAAATGTTACAATTATTTTCCATTTCCAATTTCGCGGACCACCTGGAATACCATCATACACCGCTAGAGGGCCGCGGACCACCGGTTGACAATAGGTGAGTTTTGTCTGTGTTTTGTTTGTTCTGTTATTGTGATTTTCATCTCTATTAAGGAATGAGCTATAAGATTCCTGCCCCATTTATTATGCAATAGAGTGGAAATTATACATTAGGTGGCTTTCCAATATGATATGCGACCTGTCTGTCCGGGGTTTGTACCGTGATAATCGATTTCAATTTTTTTTTTTTCAATTTACTCTACTTTTTAATATTCTTTTGTGAGTTTTTGCCAAGTTGGGGACACCAACCACCACCAAATTGAGAGCTACCTCTGGCTACTGATTAGTGAGAAGTTACCTGCATGGGACACGGTTTTGAAATAACAAATGTGCTCAAATATTATTATTATTATTATTATTATTATTATTATTATTATTATTATTATTATTATTATTATTATTATTATTATTATCAATTCATGTGAAGACCATTAGCATATTTCTCACAATAATTAGAAAACTGTTTTTGTATAATTCTCTGCCAGTTAACATTTTAAAATGATCATTTGTACAACATTCCCAGAGAATCACTATGTCTCATCATCGCTGACCTTTTTTTTATTTTTATTTTTTTTAACTCATATGGTCCTTAAATGGCTACCCTGTGATACGTGCGGGCACCACGTTGATGAGCCCTGGTTGAGAAGCCAGTGGTTCAATAGAAATAAAAAAGCTACTAATAAAATAAACTGTAGCCAGTTCAATGAGTGTCCCTAATAATGTGACATCTTTACCTGTACTCTGGACTCGGGCAAATTGATCTTGAGGGCCACCTCCTCCCTCATGAAGATGTCTGGATAGCGCGTTTTGGCAAACAGAGCCTCCAGGATGTCCAGCTGTGCGCGCGTAAAGGTGGTGCGCTCACGACGTTGTTTCCGTGGAGTACCTGCATGGAAATCAACACAATAATCAAAAGGAAAATTAGAACGTTCGAATTTGAATCGTTTTTATTGTTATTATTACTACATCACTCTTTGATAATAATAATAATAATAATAATAATAATAATAATAATAATAATAATAATAATAATAATAATAATAATCATGTCTCTAGCTATTTTCTCATGTTCTTATTCGTTTTTCATAGATATTCAATATGCTAAGTGGAACATTCAACTAAATTAATGGCTTTACTGACTTTTTTCAAACGAATAAAGCGTGCAGAACCAAACAAAGTGAAAACATTCGCACAAGTCATCACATTGATTTTCAGACTGCATTTACAAGTACATTGAGGGCCAACCTTGGCTACCAACCTGCCTTCTGTCATCTCTTCATCACAGATGACAGATGTTGCAAAGCATGATTAGCACAAAACCAAATACAAAGAGAGTCTCTTATCAAATATAGGTTATGCAACAGATTGCGGTTTGTTTGAATGTTAAGTCCGTGTGAGAACAAACGGTCTTCCTATTCACACACTTTTTGCATTGTTTTTTGACTCTATAATCTGCTAAATTGATAGGTCAAGTGAACACTGACACATGTTTCTATGATTGCACAATCACAGTAAAGAATCGCACGCGTTTTTCTTACTGATTATGATCTATTTCCACGCATTCAATTTTTTTTATCAAAGGAAAATAATAAACTTAAGATACCATTTAAGGATAATCAATTAATACTCACTGGGGTATCCAACGGCGGTGGTGTGTAGCAGATCCATGCCCGGGCCGGACAGAGTTAACCCGTTCACGGCGTAATGGGGTTGCTTAATGTAGGACATCATGCCTCCTGTGGGCTTTAAAACACTCCCTCACTCCCTCACTCACTTGTTCCTCTTCTCTCTCAACACGACACGGTCTTCGTTTGTCTCCACGGGGTCTCTCTCTCTCTCTCTCTCTCTCTCTCTCTCTCTCTCTCTCTCTCTCTCTCTCTCTCTCTCTCTCTCTCTCTCTCTCTCGCTCTCTCTCTCTCTCTCTCTCTCTCTCCTGATTCTCTTCCACCGATTTCCAGTCTATTTTACGGTGTCCCTTAACGGGATGCTCACAATGCAGGAGTCTGCAATACACCTGTTGCGTGACACCTGCAAAATTAGCAGCTACGCTCCGTGCGCGTATAACTCGTTTGAATATTTTAGGTGCAAAACCAAACCCAAAAGCGAGCCACACGCTATAACAGAACGCTACAGAGTAATTGTATACGACCCTAAGATGTCTTTTTATGCAGTCCCCGTCATGCGTAACAGCAGTGCGCACGTCTCCAGCTCGATTTTGCCGAAAAATGAAGTTCCAAATGAATGGTGAGAAATTGAGTAGGGTCCGGGTGGTCCCTTGCTCGCTTCAGCTGCTGGCTGGAGAAGATGCGTTTGGAAGCAGAGTGGACAAAGTGAGGCGAGAGAAGAAGTGGTTGGCTAATTAGAACTTGCCTAAGTAGACAGCCCTCCCTCTTGCCTCTCTCTCTCGCTCTCTCTCTCTCTCTCTCTCTCTCTCTCTCTCTCTCTCTCTCTCTCTCTCTCTCCCGCTTTCGTTCTTTCTTACCTCTCTCTCTCCCGTACAATAATGTTATGTGGTTCATATAAATTATTTGTCATGTTAGCTGATTTTTTATATATACCGGAGACTATATATCTCGCACGTCCACTTTTAATTTTCCTTCCTAAAATTGTATGATAATTTTCACACTCTTGCCCTCATTAAGAATGAACAAACTGTTTAGGAAAAAATATTAATAATGGCTTTTTAATTCAATTTAATACATATTGTAAATGGCGTACAGGCATATTGTTTCTATCTTAACAAATTCAAATATATTTGAGACGGCGTTTGCTGATGTTGTCCACTGATTCACATCAATCGATACAAACGGTTAACAAACTAACCAATTTAGTTTTTCATTTTCATTTCATTTCATCATTTTTTGTTGCAAATCAGGATTGGTTCATGGGGAAATCACAGACAAAAATGATGGAAGATTATGCATCAAAAATAGATAAATATATTGTTCTGTATAGACTTTAACGACCATGTATTCATAATTGCTCTGTATATGGAAATGACTGACTGAGTGTGGAAGAGAGCTATGGTCGGATTAAAGGCAGCACAAAAGAGCGCTTGTTTTGCAATTAAATCCGCTTTAAATCCCAACATGCAGGGTACCACCAGCCCGTGACACACAACAATAATAATAATAATAATAATAATAATAATAATAATAATTGTAATTTAACGGGCGCAAATAAAGTCACCGCAACCACAACGCGCTCGCGCAATAAAGTTAAGTGAAACATTTCACCGTAGAGGTTCTACCACTATATTACAATTACAAACGACGGCTCCAGCATGTAACATAATTTGTTTGTTCCGTTATTTGTTTCATAAACAGAGATTGTGTGCAGATGCGGTGAAAAACAGCTGGAACTTAACCAAGAAAATGAGAAACGATTGGGAGAACTATTCGTGAAATTCGTTGCAAAACCACAAGTGGTGGCGTTTTATCAACTCCAATGTTTTCGTTTTTGTGTATTGTCAATGTTTACACTGTTTTTCTTCTTTAGGTTTGTCACTGTACGTCCTCTCAGGTTCCGAATGCGCCGAGACAATTTCACGAAGTCCAAAGCCGATTCTCATTGCTTGTTAATTGAATCGGCTTTCTTATAGTTTAAAATCCACAGTCACACACACACACATAGACATGAAAGACAAGCGCACAATGTAGCTGCGGCCCAAAGTGTATAAGGGGTTTATCTAGCTCTGTAAAGCCAAAGCGGAGATATAAAGACACACACAGAGCCACAGGCAGAATTTCACCAGCGTGTTTCAATGGTTCAAAATGTGAAATGTCTTCATCTACTCAATGAGGTGAGTGTTTCGTACAGGCCTGTGACTGCGTGACTGCGCGTGTGGGGGGGAGGGGGGTTGCGCGTGCGCGTGGGTGCTATTTAGTACTCTACCTGCTGCTACCGCCGTTGTTGTATTGTTATTGTTGAATGAACTAACAGGTCGATTCGTAAAAGAAACAAATAGATTTAATAAAAATAGAAAGCGGCCTGCGAGGCCGGTGCTTCCAAGCGCGCGCAACTGGAGTGTGCACGCGCTTTTGCAGTATACAGCTAAATTCGACCAATTTTTACCAAAACATTCCATGCCTTCACTTTCTGTCTGTTTTTCTGTCAACATGTGTACGCAGATAAAAAATAACGATAATATTCATTATATAATGATGGTGGTGTTGTTGTTTTTGTTGTTGTTGTTGTTGTTGTTGCTGTTGCTCTTGTTGTTCTTGTTGTTACAAAAGTAGGAATCAGCAATTACTCGGAAGGTTCATACCTGCATTCAAATCAAATTAATATTAGAATAATAATATTAGAATAAGATAAGATAAATAGAGAAATAGAGAAATAAAATAAATAATTAGAATAAAAACACTCTCATAGTGTTCGATTGTTTTTCGCTCTCCCACTTTATCTAAATTAAAACTTTTAAACTTGTTTATGAATTTAAGTTATTTTGACAGGGTGAATTTGTTTGTGTAGCAAATTACACTGCCCAGTGTCTGACTTTGGGAGTAGTTTGGACGCACTAGGACCCGGAGCTCAAACAAATTAAGGACAGCCACCATGCACATAAGAGGCTTAGTACATCTAATCTATACACACACACACACATACACACACACACACGCACACACCCATACACACGCACACGCGTGCACACAGTCTTTCATAAACATCCCATTTTCTGACAGGCACGCATACATGTCCCAGAGGTAACCATGTAGGCCATTGTATTTTCATTTATTTTTCATTTTCTCCAAACTCTTTTATTCCCCGGTTGACCTTATCGTCCCTTCCACTTTGTTTGTCGAACATTTGCCCATATGTTCTACTATTTCTCTCATGCAATTCCATTAACAGATGGGTCTTTCTCAGTAAATTGAAGAGAGAGAGAAAGCGAGAGAGAGATTTCAAGTTCAATAACAAACAAAAATAAGTTTTAAAATTGAACCAGAAGAAAACATTTCTTACAATAAATTTATTTGCCTTTTTACCTGATGACAGAATTTAATGTGTTATGGAAGTTTATGTCTTCATTTACAAGGATTTCATTTGAGTCAGTGAAATCAAATAGCATCACAATCCTAAAAAGACCAAATCAGGCTCACGC